>NC_138203.1:148786211-148793711 GCF_964194415.1 Vipera berus | reverse complement strand
GTAAGTTTTACAGTTGGAATCAGGGCTTCATTTTGTAAATTTAAGCTGGTACCTTTGTCTTTCAGTCTGGATTTCATTACCTCAGTGGCTTCAAGGATTTTTTCAAGTATGAGCTTATAATTAGCTGAAATTTGTTGGTGGTATTCCTCCATTTCAATGATGGTTACAGATAGTCCTTTAGTGGAGGCTATTTTTAATAAGAGTCAGTGAATGTTCACTTCCACTATTCCTAAGAGTTGTTTTCACTGCCAGCTGTTTCAGCTTCTTATCTCTTTTAGATAATATCAAGGACAAGTCTAGGCTGTAAGCAAGTCTCTCAGTCAAAAATATTCACTTGCTGTACCAGGCTTTGCCACAAGATGTCCCCGATAGGATGTAAAGTCTTTTCCAAACTCAAGTTAGGCTTTTGCCCAGTTTAATTTTCCCCCCAACTTTTAACAAGTAGATAAGGTAATAGGTCCCCGTAGAAATAGGAACTTTTGGGGACCCCAAATATCCAAAAAGTGCAAGTCCAATTGTTTAGTTGTTTAGTTGTCCTCTTAATTATTTTTAATTGTCTTTTTAGTTGTTCTTTTCTTTTCAAGGCTTTATTTCCCCAAGGTAGACATACACCGCCATTTTAAAGGGAAAAAAAAGAAATTTCAAGAAGCTTTTACAGGAAAGTACTTGGGATACAAAGAAGGTAAGGTAAAGTCTCACCCAATTCCTCCACGGTGCTTTCGTTGTGCTTGGTGGTGATTTTGGCCTCGGCTGGTAACGGCTTAGTAATCGGCCATGTTAACAGCCAATCTTTTCTCCATCGGTGTGAGGATCTGCCCTGGATCAAATGGAAGGGCTGCCACCCTTCTGCAATCAATCAGGGGGTCCTCCTCATGGTTGTTGCCCCTCCAGGGCAACTTTTGACCCTTTTCAGAGTCTCCCAGCAGAAGAAAAACTGGACGGCGGAGAGACTGATCTCCCAGAACATCCACCGGCACCGTGATTGCAAACCAGAAGCCAATGTTCAAGAGACATTTTGAAGAGTTTCATATTTACCTTGTGCCAGTGGTGGGATTCAAACAGTGCTTTTTTTGTAAAAGAAAAAGGTGCCGGAACTCACACATGTCATAACCTGCCTTGCCTACCCTACAAGGTTCCATCCAAAAAAGGTGCCAAAACTCCGTTCTGAGCGTTCTATGAGGAAAAAAGCCCTGGATTCAAATATGTGAACAACCCGTTCTCTGTGTGGATGCCGCTTCCGGAAGTCCATTCTGGGCCTGGGCAACAAAAATTTAGCTACTGGTTCTGCTGAAGTGGTGAGAATTGGCTGAATCTCATCACTGCCTTGTGCCCATAAAGAGATTTATAAGTAAATTGTATGCATTTACATGTAAATGTGATGCTTTTATTAAAAAAAGAATCTTTATATTGCCATTTTAGTTCAAGGGGATTAACAAAAAATCCTGAGATCTAACATGCACACAGATACACTGGCCAAGCACAACTATCTGTAGTGTGTGTGTGTGGGGGGGGGTGAGTGCAAAGGGAGGAAAAATGATGAAACTAACGCATTGTGTTGTAGCTCTGCTCCTTTAGATATGCCTTATGTTGTCACATATACATACAAAAGGGATGGTCTTTGCATTGTGATAGCACAATGCAGCTTTCATTATTTTGATCCTAGGTGTTTCTGTGGCCACGTGCACACCCAACAGGCTGAATTCTGTGTATTATCTTGTGCAAGGGCAAGAAGGGAGCATTCTGAAGGGACATGCATTGGAGCAGGTACCAGTCAAGACCTTCAAAAAATTCTACCTCCTCCTAACGGGATGGCAACAAATTGCTCTGAAAGTATGCATAAAGAATGTGACAACCTCTTCCACATCAACTCCCAAATCCAATGAACCTCCAAACCTGCCTGTAGCTTCAAGACAAACCACCCTGCTTCACTTTAAATGAGCTGTGGTGGTGCAGTGGTTAGAATGCAGTACTGCAGACAAACTGCCTCCAGTTTGGCAGTTTGATCCTCACCGGCTCAAGGTTGATTCAGCCTTCCCTCCTTCCGAGGTTGGTAAAATGAGAACCCAGATTGTCAGAGGCAGTAGGCTGACTCTGTACACCGCTTAGAGAGGGCTGTAAAGCGCTGTGAAGCAGAAATTGGGAAGCTGCAATACTTCTGAAGTAACCCACTTCACTTGGGTATTTGGACTTTCTGTGAAGTACACACAGATTTCTTCTTTTCATTTTCTTTGTAGTAGATGCTGAAGATGTTTCTTAATTAGCTTGATTCCCTACCAATCTAACACTCTTGACCCCAAAGAGTTTTAATGGGAAGTAAATTTTAACCCTCTGGTTTGCTTATAAGTAGGAAGGTATCTGACTCAGAAGGAAGTCTCAATGCAATCTCCTCAGCAGATTACAGTAGAGTATATTTTTCAGCTTAAAAACAGTATTCAAAGGCAAACATGTTAAATGTTTTAAGCCACTGGAATCATCTACATGTGAGTTGGTGACTATATAAATTTGTTTAATAAACAAATAAACAGATAAGCAAACTTTTCTGAGCTGCAACTCCCTTCACGAAGTACATGAAGTGGCTAGATTGACGTAGGATTGATGTAAGATTGAAATTGGGGGTAGTTGGGAGAAGACAGAGAAGTGAATTAATTGCTGAGATAGAATAACATGGTGTTTATGTGCCTAGTGTGTGGTTTCAACAGTGACATCAAGGAAATGGACTTGTTCTGTAGCTAGATCTAGGCTGAGGCTGATGTTAGAATGCAAGTTGCTGAAACTATGATGGAACTTGATGAGATTCATTTTCATGGTGCAGATGATAAAAATGTCATAAATGAATCTCAAATAAAGCAGAATCTCAAATAAAGCCTTCAAGGGGTGAGAATTAAGAAAATATTGTTCTAAGTCAGCCATGAAGATATAGATTGGCATATTGAGGAAGTTGTGCCATAATTGTGCCATTGAATTGCAGGTACAATTCAAGTTCTGAAAGTACAAAGTACAAAGTTACACATTCTGGTAGCAAGGTGTGCTGTTTTGGAGTCAGCTATTACATTCTTTGTGGGCTGAAGTCCATGTTTGTTGGGAATGTTGTTATATAATACCTCAATATCCATGGTGGCTAAAGTTGTGCTGTTAGAGAGATTGCCTATGGAGTTCACTTTGGAGGTTTGTGGTATTTCTTACTTAGTTGGGAGTCTAGGACCATAACAGCTGAGTATAGAAATCTAAATTCCAGTTGTGATAGTTCCTATGCCTAAGACAATGGGACAGCCCATGTTGCCTGAATCGTGTATTTTCTGAAGTAAGTTGTAGATGCCTGATTACGGCTCCTGGGGTATTTTCTTGTGTATTTTTAGGGAATTCTTTCATCAGATTATGCAGTTCGCTCTATATTTTGTGGTGGAATCTGAGGACAGAAGTTAATATAATGTGGTATTGGGGAATTTCTTCTTGGCTTTGGTGAGGTAATTCACTTTCTCACACTCAAATTTAGGAAATTTAATTCCTAAATTTCATGAACTACTGCTCATGAAAGTTTATGCCTTTTAATGAAACTTGTAAGTCAGGAAGGGTGCTACCAGATTCCTGTTTGTTTGTTTTTTGTTTTTGTTTTTTTTTTGCCACTAACACAGTTCTCTACCTGCAATATCTACAGTAGACAATATAAATGAGTAGCTGTTCCTTTGGGTAGAATAGTTCTTTCTTCCTGATGTTAGCTTTACTGCTGACCTGATGTTCTATCCTTGCCTTATCAGCTGTTGCTACAAAAAGGAATGCTCTCACAGCAGGATTTCCTGTCATGCAGATACGTATGTCCTCTGCCTGTCCTGTTCTGTATTCACTGTTACAGAATGGAGGAGAGGAGAGGAGAGGAGAGGAGAGGAGAGGAGAGGGGAGGGGAGGGGAGGGGAGGAGAGGAGAGGGGAGGGGAGGGGAGGGGGATGAGAGGGGAGGGGAGAGGAGAGAAGAGAAAAGAAGAGGAGAGGAGACGGGAGGAGGGAGGAGGAGAGGAGAGGGGAGGGGAGGGGAGGGGAGGACAGGAGAGGGAAGAGAAGAGAAGAGAAGGAAGAGAAGAGAAGAGAAGAGAAGAGAAGAGAAGAGAAGAGAAGAGAAGAGAAGAGAAGAGAAGAGAAGAATTATACTGCCAGACAAAAATATGAATCCCATTAATCCTGCAAATGTTCAAAACCGGTCTGAGGAAGGCTTATCAATGTCTGTGGAGATTCTCAGTCATACAGTTGCCTCTTGAAAAAGCATCTTTGGGACAAGGCATATCAATGCTTAAATTCTAGACTGGAAGATCCTGGATAGCATGCAACATCAAGTCAGATTTACAGTTTCCTACATCTTGAGTTTACCTAAGCTCTCTGGAAGGCAATAGAAATGAATTTTGTACATGCAAAGTGACTAGTGCACATTTTCCCTAACTATTACTTTGTTAGTTGAGACACTGGTATAACAAACCCGCAAAAAGGTATGCTTTGCTTTTGTGCTCTTAAGAGACCTTGTGTGTGGGAGCTTTGGCAGTTATATTGTGCCCAAGAAGTGACATCCTGATAACATTTGAATGTCTACCTGCTGTTGAAGAGGACAGCTGTGAGGCCAGGTGAAAAATTGTCAGGTTATGCATGAGCCTGTATGTCCAACCCTAGGGAGATGAAACCAGATGCAGTGTCCTTCCAGCAAGGATCCCCTGAGTGGGCAATAGTCCTTTTCTGCTTGTCCTCATCTTTTATTTTTGGATGCATATCTAGTAATAAAGAGAGGATCTTTTCAGCAGAAAAGAGAGAGGTGTGAAAGAACTTCCAAAGTCATAGGTATCTCATCCTGACATTTCTTTAGGCAACAAAAAATGTTTTACTCTTTCGACTCATTAATGCTGTTTGACTTCTCCTCCATTCTTTTGATGGGTTCACTTTTTGGCTTTGATGTCGGGACAGAGCTGTCTTCCTTTGAGGAATCATATATGATGGCCTGCAGGCTACTTCTGGGCAAGACGAAAGATAGGGATGGACAGAGCCAAAAGTGATGAGGACCAACCCTCCTCACTCTTTCTTCCTGCCACCCTCTCCTTTTGTTTTTGATCCTTTTCTCTCTGGTCTACTCTGTAGTTTGTATTTCCTTATTTGTGATAGCAACTAACTACTTCTGAGGAGCTTTTGAAGCTAGCAGGCCACAGGTTGGCCTCCTTTACTTTGAAACCTTCCACCCCTCCTTGTTACTGAGTGCATGTTCTTTTTAGCTGCTGCTTTGTTGTTTATATGGTTTCATTGTTTAATTGTACTGCTTCAGTTTACTGCCCTGAGGCACTTTGTCAGAAGGTGAAATACAGAAATCCGAATCTTAAGAGGGAGAAAAAGAGAAGCAGCCAGGTAAATAAATCGAGGCATGCAAGTCTCAACTGACAAAATTAAGAATGATGCCATCAGTTCATCGCTGGCCTACAGATATTGCAAGGGCAATGTCTTTGGGAGACTGGTTCCGGGTTTTGTTTTCTTGTTTTGGCAGTTAATGCACTGAAATACTTGGCAGAAGGATTTTAGAACATCCATGAGGTTACTGTTGCAGAGCAAGGAATGGATCAAAAATGGAAATTCCCTGGCCATTACCTTTCACACTCACTGGGAAATCTATTACCTCCCTAAATATATGAATTTATGCCGGCCACATGACCACGGAGACATCCTCAGACAAGCGCTGGCTCTTTGGCTTTGAAACGGAGAGTTGGAAATGACTAGCACACATGTGCGGGGGATCCTTTACCTTTTTACCTTAGTTAACCACCACTCATTCAGTAACCAATTGAAGTTACAACAGTGCATAACAAGTGATACTTATGACCGGACGTTAAAGTTCCAGTGGTTGCAGCACTTCCATAGTCATTGGATGCAATCTGGGCACTCAGTAAGTGGCTTGCATATCTGATTCAGTGCCCTGTGGTCACATGATTGTGATTTGTAAACCTTCCCTGCTGGTTTCCCACAAACCCTCAATGGGGAAGCCAGCAGGAAATCAGCAGTCACCATCATGTGAGGTCCTCATTTAATGATCCATGACACTCAGAATGGCTGTTGCTAGGCAGCATGGCTATGTGACATCAAACTTGGCTTACCAACAGAAATTCTAGACCCCATGTTTGTAGTTAAGCTTGGACGACCTGTATTCCTTTTGAAAATTCATCATTGTCTTGCTCTTTGTTATTTGTCACTGTTTCTTTTGCCCTTTTATAATCTTTCTTTTCAATTTGTTCTCCTATGTTTCTGTAGTTTTTTTAAATTGTTTATAAAATATTTTAATAAAAATTGTTCATAAAAACCCCATCGTGGAAATACATGCATAAACAGTATGTTGTGAGAAGGGATCCAATAAGTTCACTAGTCACCTTTACTGCAAATGCAACATTCTGTGCATTGGGTCTTCCATCAAGTCTGATTCTCTTATTATCCTAATGGTGCAAAATGGACTTTAATTGAGCCAGTCTGCATGCATGTCCCATTTTATCTTTTTCTCATCATATAGCATCTTAACAATGACCACACTTCAAATGAGAATTTTAGAAGGAGAGTCCTGGTCAATAAAACTTAGAAAACAATGCCTTAGGAGACATTGTTATAACAGGCAACTGTTATAACTGGTTTTAGAAACAACAAAAACAAATGAAAAATAAAAATGTGTTATTTATTCTCCAGTAGGTAGTGTTGAAGTAGAGCTTCCTCATGATCTACTGTGGCATAAAACCCCTAGCAACTATGAATTTCTCTTATCTTCCTTTACAGCAGGACTGTTTAACCTCAACAACTTGAAGACTTGTAGACTTCAGTTCCCAGAATCCCCCCCAGCCAGTCATGGAATTCTGGGAATTGAAGTCCACAAGTCTTAAAAGTTGCCAAGGTTGGACACCCCTGCTTCACAGTGTCTAAATCACTGGTCATGCCTATATCGTAAGGTATTTGCCCTCAGTGTTTTTATTTATTGAGGGCAAAGAGAGAAACCACTAAAAGGTAGAAACAAAGGAAAATTAACAAATACTAAATAGAATAATTAATAGAACAGTCCCCAAATAAAATGCTCTAACAATGGGCAACCTGAGGCCTTCTAGGTATTTTAGACTTTCATTAATATCAACAGTTGATGGCAAGGGACCATAGAACCCCAACTCCTGAGAGGACTACCCCCACCAACAATTTTAATTTTGTGGCTTTATTTATTTCCCCTGCATTGAATTCCTTGTTAATACATTTTCCACAAAGGTAAACACTCTAAATTTAGTGCTATGAGTCAGAAGAAAATGATTTCTATTCACTCAGCTTCTTTGTCATCCATTTAAAACAAAACAAAACAAGAATAGGAATATTTTATTTCCCCTTTGCCTCAGTAGGCATCCTATGTGAAGGTGGTACACCCTTCTACAGCAGGGGTGTCAAACTTGCAACGTCACATGATGTGTTGTGACGTATCACAACTTTTTCCCCCCCATTGCTGGCAATGGGGTGGGCGCAG